>NC_138778.1:109457171-109468378 GCF_965119305.1 Pelophylax lessonae
GAGAGACACATGAGAATGAGATTGAGACACATGAGAGAGAGAGCGAGACACATGAGAGAGAGAGAGCGAGACACATGAGAGAGAGAGAGAGCGAGACACATGAGAGAGAGAGAGAGCGAGACACATGAGAGAGAGAGAGCGAGAGAGCGAATGAGACACATGAGAGAGCGAGACACATGAGAGAGAGAGCGAGACACATGAGAGAGAGAGCAAGACACATGAGAGAGAGAGCGAGACACATGAGAGAGAGAGAGCGAGACACATGAGAGAGAGAGAGCGAGACACATGAGAGAGAGAGAGAGCGAGACACATGAGAGAGCGAGACACATGAGAGAGAGAGAGCGAGACACATGAGAGAGAGAGCGAGACACGTGAGAGAGAGAGAGCGAGACACATGAGCGAGAGAGAGAGAGAGAGACACATGAGAGAGAGAGTGAGACACATGAGCGAGAGAGAGCGAGACACATGAGAGAGAGAGAGACACACATGAGAGAGAGACAGAGAGAGAGACACACACATTTGAGAGAGAGAGACACATGAAAGAGAGACACACACATAAGAGAGAGAGAGACACACGCACACACATGAGAGAGAGACACACACATGAGAGAGAGAGACACATGAAAGAGAGACACACACATAAGAGAGAGACACACACACACATGAGAGAGAGACACACACACACACATGAGAGAGAGACACACACACATGAGAGAGAGACACACACACACGAGAGAGAGAGAGAGAGAGAGTCTGGGGCTCTACATCTTCAACGGCCGTACCAACAAGGGAGACTCTCTGGGAAGGTACACATTAAACTCAGTGTGGTAGACTATGCTATCACAGATATGAACTCCACACTCATCAATGGCTTTACAGTCACCCCACAAACACACCTGTCAGACCACAACCAACTGCTGCTATATATTACATTTTCTAACAAACCATCACCAAAATGCCACCGGACTTCTCTCTGCAACCTGCCACCATCATTTAAATCAGTCATGTCCAAACTGCGGCCCGGGACCGCAGGCAATGCAGCCCGCTGCCCGCTGCCGTTATATTTTTTTTAATGGAAGGAGGAAGTCAGGCCAGGGCCGCGGCGGCTGCCTATTGCATTCTGGGAGTTGTAGTCCGTCCATGCGCGCTCAAGCTTTCAGTGAGTGGAGAGCAGCGCAGCTAGCAAACTACAACTCCCGAATCTCGGAGGCAGGCCAGGCAGAGGAAGGGCACGCCAGGGAGTCGGGACACATGTGACTGGCTCGGGCTGCTGGGCTGGCTGCTGGCTGCAACTGGACCCCAGGACAGGAGCATCAACCCCCCCTAGGACTGGAGGAGGCCGTGTGAGTACCTGGAACTGAGTTGGCAGCTGCCATACCTGATTTCAGAGACCCTTACATCACCAGCTGACCCCTACCTACATGATCATCCCATCTATCTCCCTCCCCCATTTACTCTGCCCCAGTGCCCACCAAGTAACCTCAAAATAGCCCTCAAAACTGTGGGTCCTGCTGGGAGATGGCCATAGCCTGTGGGTCCAGCTGGCCGCTAGCCACGGCCTGTGGGTCTTGCTGGCCGCTGGCCTGTGGGTCCAGCTGGCCGCTAGCCACGGCCTGTGGGTCACAGTCCATGGCCAGCTCCCAGCAGAACCTACAGGCCAGCGGCTAGCGGGACCATCCGATTAGTGGCCAGCAGGACCCACAGGTTGGTGACCAGCACGACCCACAAGTCAGTGGCCAGCTGGACCCTCAGACTGTGACTAGCGGCCAGCTGGACCCACAGGTCAGTGACCAGCAGGACCAACAGGTCATGGCCACTGAAGCGGTCATGGTGGTTGGTGTTCCTTTAATATATCTCAGAAGAACTGATTTCATTTCATTTGATCATCCTCTAGTTGTGTTAAATTAGCGCGCGGGGGGGGGGGGGGGGGTCGCGGCGGCGTTTTATTACTTATATACCTTAACTATAGTATATATTTTATATGCGGCCCGAGAAAATTTCTCGGCACTCAATGTGGCCCAGAGAAGCCAAAAGGTTGGACACCCATGATTTAAATGGTTCAAACAGTCTACCACAAAATACAGAGAGGTAACTGACAGACCTGACATTAAAAAACAGCTTGAAAACTTCCAAAACAACAACTATGAGGTAAGCCCACGAGGTGTGAACCAGGCAGCAAAGAACTTCCATAACATACTACACACCATTGCAGAAACAGCCCAACTGAGAAAAGTCAACTACAAGAAACCATCCACCAAACAACCCAATAAATGGTTCGACAAAGAATGCAAAGAATTAAGGAACACCCTACGGACAGCCTCCAATAACAAACACAGAGACCCCAACAACACTGACCTAAGGATAGCCCATAGCATCTTACAGAAAAAATACAAAGAAACCCTTAAAAAGAAAAGGCAAAAGTTAATCTCTAACAACCTGCAACAGTTAGAAGAGGCACTTCAGGAAAATTCTTTCTGGGAAATATGGAAGAATATTGGCTCGGCACCCAGGAAAAACAACCTCCACATCCAAAATGGTGACATCTGGTTTAACTACTTTAAGAACCTCTACAAAGATATTCCAGAAGAGAAGTTAACTGTAGAAGAAAAAGACATCATCAAAAGACTAAAAGATATGGAGGAAAAAATCAAGGACTTCCAGAACCCCCTGGATATACCAATTATACTACAATAAATTTGGGAGAAAATCCAATACCTGCAAACTAAAAAAGCCAGCGGGATGGATGGAATCCTGCCTGAAATGATTAAACATGGATCCCCAGATATACACGCTGCAATATGTAGAGTGTTCAATCTGGTCCTAAATGCTGGTTACTACCCTAAAGTATGGAACCAAGGCCTCATAACACCTATCCATAAGAGTGGAGACCAATATGATCCAGCCAACTACAGAGGGATATGTGTCAGCAGAACATTATGGAAACTTTCCAACAGTATTTTCAACAAACGGATCTTAAAATTCCTAACACAACACAACGTCCTCAGCAGAAGTCAGGCGGGGTTCATGCCAAACCATCGCACTACAGACCACATCTACACTCTGCAAAGTCTCATTAGGAACCATATCCACAATACAAAACATGGAAAGATATTCACCTGTTTTGTGGACTTTAAAGCGGTTGTAAACCCTAGGGAAAAAAAAACAAAAAAAAAAAACCTGCAAGACAAAGGCATAATGGGCTAGTATGCATCGCATACTAGCCCATTATGTGTAACTTACCTTAGAACGAAGCCCCCACACGGACCCCCGGACATTGCTGCGGGCGCTGCCATGATCCCTTGGCGTCTCTTTCGGGTTCGGCGGCTCCGGCGCGGTGATTGGCCGGAAGAGACGGCTCCGGCGCGATGATTGGCCGGAGCCGCGATGACGTCACTCCCGCGCATGCGCGCGGGAGTGATTTTTCCGGCAAGCTCCCGGCAAATTAATTGAAGGTCCCCCCGGACCTTCAGAGCGCATGCGCCGCTCGCGAGAGCGGCTGCATGCACTGTAAATATCTCCTAAACCATGCCGGTTTAGGAGATATTATTTGTACCTACAGGTAAGCCTTATTATAGGCTTACCTGTAGGTAAAAGTGTCAAAAAGCGGGATACTACCGCTTTAAGAAGGCATTTGACTCTGTGTGGCACCCAGGCTTGTTCCTCAAACTATTGGAAAGTGGAATAGGAGGGAAAACATACAACGTCATCAAGAGTTCATATACTGAGAACAGCTGCAGCGTAAAGGTGAATGGGAAAAGAACCAAACGCTTCCAACAGATCCGGGGAGTCAGACCGGGCTGCAGCCTAAGTCCAACCCTCTTCAACATCTACATCAATGAACTGGCTGCAGCTCTAGAATCCTCCCGAGCACCTGAACTGACTCTGCATGACACTAAAGGTGAAGTTCCTGCTGTATGCGAATGACCTCTTACTTCTGTCACCAACAGAAAGAGGCCTACAAGACAGCCTGGAATTGCTGGAGAAGTATAGAGCCACATGGGCACTAGGGATGATCGAAATTTTGAAAAGTTCAGTTCGACCAGAACACCCGAACTTCCCGAAAGATTGGCCCGGATTTCAGAACCCCATTGAAATCAATGGGACCCGAACTTAGGTAATCAAAAAACACAATTTTGAAGCCCTAAAACCCAATAAATGCCCCTAACAAGTGCCTAGGGTTCTGGGTCATGCCCCAGGGACTATTAATCACACAAAAAAAAGTTCTTAAAAATTGTCGTTTTTGATAGAGAGCCAATTATTGAAAAAAAAAAAAAGAGATTTCTTTGGATTTAGTGTCTGGGGGGGGGGGGGGGGGGGTCTAAAAAGTGTACCTGTGAAGTTTCAGCTCTGTATCATGTCCAGAACCAGAAAAAAAAAAGATCGTTTGTATTAGAATTTCAGTGGAGCAGGCTAGTGGCTCCGCTATTTTCACTCCCGCCCGTTTTTGTTGCAGGCGTTTATTGGGCTTTTTTGTGGACGTCTTTGGAGGCAGGCATGACATCTGAACTTCTGTGTAGGGGTATACATACGTGTGTGTGTGTGTGTGTGTGTGTGTGTGTGTGTGTGTGTGTGTGTGTATGTATATATACACATATACATATATAGGTGTGAAAGTAGCAGAACCCTATGCCTGCGCTAATGAAATAATTTGAAGGCATAGGGCTACGCTCCTATCACACCTATATGTGTGTAAATACATATAAGTGTGTGTGTATATATACCCCTATAGAAGTTCAGATGTAATACCTGCCTCCAAAGACGCCCAAAAAATGCCCAAAAAAAACGCCTGCAACAACACACCTGGGCGTTTTTGTTCCAGGCATTTTTTGGGTGTCTTTGGAGGCAGGCATAACATCTGAACTTCTGTATAGGGGTATATATACACACACACATATATATATATTTATACACATACAAACATATAGGTGTGATAGGAGCGAAGCCCTATGCCTGCAAATAATTTCATTAGCGCAGGCATAGGGTTCTGCTACTTACACACCTATGTGTATGTGTATATATACATACGTGTGTGTGTGTGTGTGTGTGTGTGTGTGTGTGTATATACCCCTACACAGAAGTTCAGATGTTATGCCTGCCTCCAAAGACGCTCAAAAAAACGCCTGAAACAAAAACGCCCAGGTGTGTTGTTGCAGGCGTTTTTTTGGGCATTTTATGGGCGTCTTTGGAGGCAGGCATAACATCTGAACTTCTGTATGGGGGTACATATACACACACACACATATATGTATTTATACACATACACACATATAGGTGTGATAGGAGCGTAGCCATATGCCTGCAAATAATTTCATTAGCGCAGGCATAGGGTTCTGCTACTTTCACACCTATATGTGTATGTGTATATATACATACATGTGTGTGTGTGTGTATATATACCCCTACACAGAAGTTCAGATGTCATGCCTGCCTCCAAAGACGTCCACAAAAAAGCCCAATAAACGCCTGCAACAAAAACGGCCAGGTGTGAAAGGAGCGAAGCCACTATCCTGCTCTACTGCAATTCTAATACAAACAATCTTTTTTCTAAGGCGGTCACCCTGACATGGAAGGGTTTGGTCACCCTGCCATAGCAGTCAAAGTCAGTTCACCCTACACTACGGTCACCCTGACACTTAACACTTTCCCTACAGAAACTAGATTTTTGAATCTAACTATAGTGGAAAATAGTACCCTAACTACACTAGATATCCCTTTCCTCACACTAATAATTGCTAAATGACACTTTTGAAGCAGGAGTAACAGAACTGCTTCCACATCCGTGTATTACAATGCTAGCGATTTGGCGGGGCTATCTTATATACTGGGGGACGTATTCACTACTGATTGGCCTCTGGACCCCCTAGTCACTCCAATCACATTCCTAGCATCCTCCTGCCCCCTCAATTGGCTTTTACTGATGGTTCTGGTCCAATCACAGGCTTTTAAAGCCCAGTTCCTGTCCCATTGCATTTTGGTCGGTTCTGGTTTCCGAATTGCAAACTTTTTCAGCAAAAAGTTTGGAATTCGGCCGAATTTCGAACAGTCAATGTTCGGGTCGAACGAACCGATGGTCGACCCGAACCGTTCGATCATTCCTAATCGGCACTACCTATCAACTCAAGCAAAACAAAAATCATGGTGTTCCAAAAGAAAAATAAAAAAACAAAGAGCCCTTCCTTTACATTAAACAACCACACTCTTGATGAATCCAACAACTACACTTACCTCGGCCTAGAAATTAACCAATCAGGAAGTTTCAGGCCAGCCATAGAGGCCCTAAAAGACAAGGCACGCAGAGCCTTCTATGCCATCAGGAGACCGCTGTATCACCTAAAACCACGGTTGAGAGTCTGGCTCAGAGTATTTGATAGTTACAAAGAAAATTGCTCATGTAGTCTAAATCCCAACGGTGCCACATCCCAGGAATAACTAAAAAAGGAGATTCCCCTAGGGGTGGGACTTTTTAGGCACCAATCAATTATATAAAACAAATCAATTTGTATAAAAGTTAAATTCTTTATTAATAGATACAGAAAAAATTAAAACAAGGAGGCAAGCTAGAACATATTGCACATAAGACAGTTGAACTTGGTACCACATAACCCCCGGGCTGTGACCCGACGCGTTTCGGAGTCTCTTGGGCTCCTTCCTCAGGGGTGCCCTTAGAGGGTGGTCTGTGGGTAATCAATGCATAACATATTAATTTCAACATTGTAAATATAGTTGTAATACATTTAAACAGAAAGTTTTAATAACAACTTACATAGTTCACTGTGATGGTGAGCATAGATAGCCTGCCTGGTAATTAAAAACAAATGGGCAGCATATACTTGTTGTCCATCAGGAGTGCCGTGTTCGCGATGTAGTAGGTCAAAGCAAAAAATCTTCGATCTTGAGATGTTCAGAAATTTAGTGCTGACCAGTCTTGATGAGAGACTGGGTAGGGGCAGCTGGAACCTCAAATGACAGCAAGTCTGCTGGGCAAAAATCGCATAATTATTGCAGGGTCCAATAAAACAAGACCAAGCATGTGTAGGGTGCCCGAGAAGATGTTCTCCGCCCACCATATCTCATATATAGAGTCAAAGAAAAAGTTATCACCCATATTAGGTCAAAGGATAAGATGAACGAGCAATAGGAAACAAAATATCCATATAAATGTGTCATGCTAGGTATTATTGTCACGGAACCATGAACCAGACGTACAACAACAGATAAGTGAAAATAAGAAGGCTTTATTGAAAATCAAGCTGTAAAGCAAAAGTCCAAACGGATGGCGAAACCGAGGCAGAGTCCTTGCGAAGCCAGAGGTCAGGAACCAGGAGGGTAGTCAGACGAAGCCAGGATCAGGAACCAGCAGGGTAGTCAGACGAAGCCAGGATCAGGAACCAGCAGGGTAGTCAGAGGAAGCCAGGATCAGGAACCAGCAGGGTAGTCAGACGAAGCCAGGATCAGGGACCAGAAGCAGCAGCAGTCTTAGAAGCATGTGAACACAGGAGGATCAAGCAAGGAACTGAAGCCACAGACCTCCTATATATATATGAGCTAGGCATCCAGCTCCTCCCAGTGGGAAGGAGGAGCCGCAGGGTGGGAGGCTACAAGAAACCCAGAAACCAAGATGGCCGCCAACACATGTCAAACGAAGGAGAACAGCAAGAAGGTAAGACCATGACAGTACCTCCCCCTCAAGGGCCCCTCCTCCGCGGAGTAAAGAACGGTTTCTGAGGGAAGCGTGCGTGGAAGGCTCGGAGCAAGGCAGGAGCATGGACATCTGCGGAGGGAACCCAGGAACGCTCCTCTGGACCATAACCACGCCAATGAACCAAAAACTGCAACCGACCGCGGACCAGGCGTGAGTCCAGGATATTGCTCACCTCATACTCCTCACGATTGCCCACTTGGACCGGACGAGGCTGAGGAACCGAGGAAGTGAAACGATTACACACCAGTGGCTTCAACAGGGAAACATGAAACACGTTGGAGATCCGCATGCCAGGAGGAAGCGCAAGGGCATAGGCTACCGGGTTTACCCTGCGAAGCACTCGGAAGGGACCAACAAAGCGAGGCGCCAGCTTGGGAGTGGGCACTCGAAGGTTGAGATTGCGGGTGGACAACCATACACGGTCTCCGGCCTGGTAGGAAGGAGCAGGCGCTCGTCTGCGATCAGCCTGGAGTCTCTGGCGCTGCGCAGAGACCTCAAGGGACTTCTGGATCTGTACCCAAGAAGCACGTAGGACAGAAAGGTGATCCTCCACAGCCGGAATATCCTGGGAAGAGAATACCTCCGGTAACACGGCAGGTTGGAACCCATAATTGGCCATGAAGGGAGACGTCCCAGAGGAAGAGTTCACCGCCGTGTTCCTGGCAAACTCAGCCCAAGGCAGGAGGTCAACCCAATTGTCTTGGTGATCGGAGACATAGCAACGAAGGAATTGCTCCAAGGCCTGATTGGATCGTTCTGCGGCCCCATTGGACTGAGGGTGGTAGGCCGAGGAGAAGGAGAGATGAATCCCCAACTGGGAGCAAAAGGCGCGCCAGAACCTGGACACAAACTGACTCCCCCGATCCGACACAATCTCCTTGGGCAAACCGTGCAACCGGAAGACCTCCCTGGCAAAAATCGTGGCCAACTCCTGTGCAGAGGGTAACTTCTTGAGAGGAACACAGTGGCACATTTTGGAAAATCGATCCACAATCATGAGAATGACCGTATGGCCTCGGGATGCAGGGAGGTCCACAATGAAATCCATCCCCAGGTGTGACCATGGGCGCTCCCCGGTGGCTATGGGTTGCAGAAGGCCCAACGGAAGGTGCCGAGGGGACTTACTCTGGGCACAAACGGAGCATGCCGCTACATATGCGGCGATGTCGGAACGTAGGGAAGGCCACCAGAACAGACGTGAAACAGCCCAGGACAGCTGATTCTTTCCAGGATGCCCCGCGGTCTTGGAGTTATGGTAGGTTCGCAACAACCGAGTGCGCAACTCCTCAGGCACAAAACATCTGCCGTTGGGTCTCCCAGAGGGAGCACCAGATTGAGCCGCCAAAATCTGCTCACCCAGGGGAGAGGTCAGGCTGGTGCGAATGGCGGCCAGGATCTGATTCGGAGGTATGACCGAAGTCGGAATCGACTCCTCCCTGGACAGGTCGGAGTACTGCCGTGATAAGGCATCCGCCCTGATGTTCTTGGAACCGGGTAGGTAGGAGACCACGTAATTAAAACGTGACAAGAACAGAGCCCATCTGGCCTGACGTGGTGTCAATCTCTTGGCCTCAGAAAGGTAGGTCAGATTCTTGTGGTCCGTCAGGATGAGGACCGGAACCACCGAACCCTCGAGCAAGTGCCTCCATTCTTTAAGGGCCTGCACGATGGCCAATAACTCCCTGTCACCAATCTGATAGTTGCACTCCACGGAAGACAGTTTCCGGGAGTAAAACCCACAAGGAAGCAGAGGACCCTCTGGTGTTCTACGCTGAGACAGAAGGGAGCCTACTCCCGTCTCAGACGCGTCCACCGCGAGGACAAAGGGCAACCCAGGGTTGGGATGCGACAGAATCGGAGCCAACACAAAGGCGGACTTTAGAGCCTCAAAAGCTCGGATGGCCTCGAGCGGCCAGACCTGGGAATTACTGCCCTTCCTGGTCAGATCCGTGAGAGGCTTGGCTAGCATGGAAAAGTCCCTGATGAACTTCCGATAATAATTGGCGAAGCCCAAAAAGCGCTGCAGGGAGCGAAGACCACTGGGCTGGGGCCACTGTAAGACAGCCGAAACCTTCTCAGGATCCATGGAGAACCCCTCAGCGGAAATGATGTAACCTAAGAAGGTTACCTGGGATCGGTGAAATTCGCATTTCTCAAGCTTACCGAACAGCTTGTTCTCTCGTAACCGTTGCAACACTCGTCTGACATCCAGAATGTGGGTCTCCATGGATTCAGAATATACCAAGATGTCATCCAAATAGACCACCACACACTGCTGCAACAGGTCACGGAAAACATCGTTAATGAATTCCTGAAAGACTGCGGGCGCATTGCACAACCCAAAGGGCATAACCAAGGATTCATAATGACCGGTCCTGGTGTTAAACGCGGTCTTCCACTCATCGCCCGCCTTGATCCTTACAAGGTTATATGCCGCCCTCAGGTCGAGTTTGGTAAAGACCGTGGCCCCTTTAAGGCGATCGAACAGCTCGGAAATCAAGGGTATCGGGTAAGCGTTCTTGATCGTGATGCGATTGAGACCCCTGTAATCGATGCAAGGCCTCAACTCACCGCCCCTCTTTTTCACAAAGAAAAATCCAGCCCCTGCCGGGGACGAGGATTTGCGAATGTGTCCGCGTGAAAGCGCCTCCTTCACGTACTCCTCCATGGCCTCATTCTCCGCTACCGACAGTGGATAGACCTTGCCACGAGGAGGAACGGCACCAGGTTGTAACTCGATGGCACAATCATATGGGCGGTGCGGAGGTAGGGCAACCGCGCGCACCTTATCGAATACATCCCGGTACTCCTCGTATTCAGGAGGCAACAGAGAGTCCGAGGAAGTACACAGCAACTTGACAGGCCCATGGATGCAACTAGCCCCACACTGCGGTGACCACGAGAGGATCTCGGCCGATCTCCAATCGAAAGTCGGATTATGCTTCTGGAGCCAGGGGTACCCCAAGACCACCGAGTAGTGTGGAGACAAAATAACCTGGAAGCAGACCGACTCTCTGTGAACGGCACCAATGGCTATCCCCACTGGAAGGGTCTCATGAGTCACGTGTGGCGGCAGAAGGGGTCTGCCGTCTATCGCCTCAAGAGCCAGTGGAGAACCTCGGGCCTGCAGAGGAATGGAATTGGCGGCAGCGAACACACTATCAATGAACAAACCACCAGCACCAGCGTCCACCAACGCCTGGGTCGTCACAGAGCCCCCGACCCAGGAGAGGACAACAGTGATCAGTGGTTTGTCAACACGGGAAACCGGGGACGAGGAGACTCCACCCAAGATCTGCCCCCGACAGGATCTCAGGTGCGAGCGTTTCCCGGACGGTTCGGACATGCCAACCGAAAATGCCCACCGAGACCACAGTACATGCATCGACCCTCATGTCTTCGGAGTACCCTCTCCCCCTCGGACAGGCGAGCAAAGCCCAGCTGCATGGGTTCACCCCCAGCCAAGTCATCCCCAGGAGGCGTGGGAGGAGAGGGAGGCACGGGT